>NC_091473.1:21299374-21300551 GCF_036971445.1 Narcine bancroftii | reverse complement strand
TAGTAATTGATATTTTGAGGCCTGGTGCCGCAGCCTCTTGTCCTTAAATCTCAAAAGTACTCTGACCATGGAGTAATTGGAAAGAATGGTGACAATTAGAATAGTGATGAGCGTAATGCCAGCGACGAGGTTTGAATCCAGCACTGTCTAATGAGTTTGTATGTTCTCCCTGTATCGGCGAGGGTTTCCTCCTGTCCTTCAAAAATGTACCGGCATTGTAGGTCAGTTTGGTGTAATTATGCTCATAGGCCAGAAGGGCCCTATTACTGTGCTGTCTATTAAATTTAAAATTTAAACAAATAGAAAGTTAAAGGCGCAAGAAATGAAGGTGATTAGAATAGTAAAATATCATTAAGATTTTGAGTAACAGTATAAGCTAGTTTGGCTGAATGGACTTATTTTTGAGGTAGATTTTATGTAACTATTTATACTATGCTTGCTTTTTCCCCATCAGGATTATGAGATCAACAGTATATATCCCTGTGAATTTTGTAGTCGAGGCAAATGGAAAATAATTCCTGTTATGTACTATCATACAGGTGTTGGTATGTGGTTCAGAAGAGCTGCCTCAAAGAAACAAGTATTCTGACTGAAATGAAATTAAAGCCATAGCTGACCTCCTCTATTAACTACTTTCCACCATTATGGTGTCCCTTCAAACAGTTTCTTATTGGTGTCATTACAAGAATATCTTGGCATTAACTTGTGGAATACAATTTATTTCCTCTGCATCTCATCAATGGAGCAAGATTGGGCATTAAAGCTGAAATTGTGAATGGGATTTGTTTAAACTATTAGTTTAAAATTTGGGAAAAACTGAGATGTAACATGATTTCCCACTGGGATAAATCTGCTTTTACCCATTTTCACCAGAGGGGTACTCAAGGTACATTTAATTTGTGTGACTATATAATGTGCCACCTGTGTAACCAATTTGATGACTGCAATATTTTTTTTTGCTGAATATGATGGGTTCTGAATGGCAACAAAGTCTCAAAGAAAGGGTGGAAAGAATTTTAAACATCCTTTTAAGTATCACTTGCTTTTGGCAGAAGCCATGGTGAAACTCCAAGGTTCCTGCATCTAGTTTGTGTGGGTTTGAATGATCTTGGCAATGTTACTTGGATGCTTCTGCTCGTATCAATGTCCCAGATCTCGGGGGGGGGGTGTGGGGGGG